>NW_024097021.1:0-5224 GCF_016545835.1 Crotalus tigris
TTCGGGTTTTTTCCCACGTAAAATTGGAAGTGTCTTGGCGACGTTTCGACGAAGTCCCATTCGTCATCTTCAGGCTGGTGCTTTCAGCTTCGTGCCTCGAGCAGCAATGGGTGGTCTTAGCTGTTTCTTCCTTTTAACTGCCAGTGGGGGTATGAACTGATTGGGTGGGAGCTTGGCTGTGTTCTGATGGGGTGGAGGTGTGTTCTGAGTGGTTAGGGGCGTGGCTGTGCTCTGATTGGCTGGGGGGTTGGCTGTGCTCTGATTGGCTGGGGGGTTGGCTGTGCTATGATTGGCTGGGGGAGTGTTCTGTTTGGTTGTGCTCAGGGTAGTCTGAGTTGCAGAGGGGTTTAAGATTTTGGGCTGCCTTGCTATTTTTTGGCTTCTCGTTCGTGGTTGTGTCTCCTCTTCATGGAGGGTGTCAGTTTGCTTCATGTATGGATTGGAGGGGTTTAAAGTGGCTAATGATGCAGCTGTGGTCTGGCTTCTGGTTTGTGGTCGTACCTCGTCATCGGTGTGGCTTTGGGTTTGTTTTTTGCGTGGATGTGTGGTGGTGAACTCCTGTGTGGTTTTTGTGAGTGTGGGTCTGGTATCATTTTTTGTGTTAGGGAGTCATTTGTCAATAAGGGCGTGTTTCCAAATGGCTGGTAGGCGGGAGGTATACAGATGCTCTCGCTTGTTCATGCTGTGGGGCGTTTTTTCTATCGCAGATGGCTTCTCTGATTATTCTGTTATTAAAATGTTCACTTTGGGCAATGGTTCTGGTATTTTTAAAGTCAATTTCATGTCCTGTGGCTTTAAGGTGTTGGACCAGGGAAGATGTTGGTTCCTCTTTTTTGACTGAGTTCTTATGTTCGTCAATGCGTGCACTTATTCTTCGGTTGGGTTGTCCGATGTATGTGGTGGGACAAGTGGTGCATGGGATTTCGTATACTCCTTGATTTTCTAATTCAATTTTATCTTTAGGGTTTCTAAGGATGGTGGATATTTTTCTGTTTGTGCAGAATGCTGTTTTGATGTTGTGTTTATGGAGGATCTTACTGATTCTGTCTGTGGTGCCTTTCATGTATGGGAGGAGGGCTTTGCCGTTCTCTTGTTCTTCGTCTTGGATTTTAGTGGGGGTTTCTTTTTGGATTAGGTTTGTAATCTTATTTCTTTGGAATCCATTGGATGTTAGTACATTGGTGAGAGTGTGTCGTTCGGTTTTTAGGTGTTGTTCGTCAGCTAAACGTTTTGTTCTGGAGATGAGTGTCTTGGCTACAGAGTTGATCTGTGCTGGGTGGTGGTGTGAGAGAGTGTGCAGATAGCAGTTTGTGTGTGTTTTCTTCTGGTAGATGGTGTGTCCTAGGAGCCATTGGATTTCTTGTAGACTAAGACATCCAGGAAGGGAAGTTGGTTGTTAGCTTCTGTTTCCATGGTGAACTGTATTTTTGGGTGTAGGCTGTTGAGGTGTGTGAGGAAGTTGTCCAGTTTTTCTTTCCCATGTGGCCAGATTATGAAGGTGTCGTCTACGTATCTGAGCCAGAGTTTGGGTTTGTGATCCGATTTTTCTAGAGCTTGTGTTTCAAAGTGTTCCATGTAGAGGTTTGCAATGACAGGTGAGAGGGGTGATCCCATGGGTGCTCCTTCTGTTTTTTGTATTTTTGTCCATTATAGATGAAGTATGTGTTGGATAGGCAGTGGTTGGTCAGATCTACGATGTGTTTGGGGGGGTTATATTTGTTTTGGATAGCTGTCAAGGCTTCTTTGATAGGCACTTGGGTGAAGAGGGATATGACATCAAAGCTCACGAGTAGGTCGCTGGGCTGTAAGTTTTGTTTCTTTATGATCTCTATAAAGTGGAATGATTTTTTTACGTGTGAGGTGATGGATTCTGCATAGGGCTGTAGTTGTTTGGCGAGAAATTTGGCTAGGTTTTGTAGAGGTGAGCCTATGGAGCTGACTATGGGTCTGAGTGGGGTTCCTTCTTTGTGTATCTTGGGAGACCATAGAGTTTGGGGCATCTGGATGATTTCTCTCTGGGAATGATTCTTTGCTGGATCTCTTCGCTAATGGGGGAGGCTTTTATTTTGGATCTGGTGGTTTTTTCCAGCTAGGTGGTGGGATCTGTATTTAGGGGTTTGTATGTGGAGTCTTGGAGTAGGTTGGTTAATTTGGTTTGGTAGTCAGATGTGTTCATAACCACCGTGGCGTTGCCCTTGTCTGCTGGTAGGTTATTATGCTGGCTGTCTTCTTTCAGTTACGTAGTGCTGTCCTGTTTCCTCTTTGTGTAAGTTGCGTTTGGGGGCTGCTGGTACGAACCAACATCTTCCCTGTCCAACACCTTAAAGCCACAGGACATGAAATTGACTTTAAACATACCAGAACCATTGCCAACAGTGAACATTTTAATAACAGAATAATCAGAGAAGCCATCGAGATAGAAAAACGCCCACACAGCATGAACAAGCGAGATGATACCTCCCGCCTACCAGCCATTTGGAAACCCTCCCTTATTGACAAATGACTCCCTAACACAAAAAATGATACCAGACCCCCACTCACAACAAAACCACACAGGATGTCAGCACCACACATCCCCGCAAAAAACTAAACTCCAAAAGCCACACCGAGATGAGCACGCCCACAAACCAAAGCAGACCAGATCTACAATCATTAGCCACTTTAAAAGCCCTCCAATCCATACTGAAGCAAACTGACACCCTCCATGAAATGAGGCACTACCACAAACTCAAAGCAAAAATAGCAAGGCAGCCCAAAATCTTAAGCCCCTCTGCAACTCAGACTAACTTGAGCACAACCAAACAGAACACTCCCAGCAATCATAGCACAGGCCAAACCCCCCAGCCAATCAAGCCAGCCAACCCCCCACAACAGAGCACAGCCCGCCCCTAACCATTCAGAACACACCTCCACCCAATCAGAACACAGCCAAGCTCCCACCCAATCAGTTCATACCCCCACTGGCAGTTAAAAGGAAGAAACGGCTAAGACCACACATTGCTGCTCAAAGCAAGAAGCTAAAAACACCAGCCTGAAGATGACGAATGTGACTTTGTCGAAACGTTGCCAAGACACTTCCAATTTTATGCAGGAGAAAACCCGAACAACCAAAGACCTATATACAAATACCCGCGAAACCTCAGAAGACAAATATCAAAACCTCTACGGAGGAATCCACCTCTACTGACCATGACTAATGAAAAACTTGAAGTCCAAAGAGCTTCCATTTTATGCGACCTCACATTCCTACGCAACTGCCGAGATCAAAATCTAATCCCCACATTTTTCCAACTGAAATTCCACTCCAACTCTGCAGCCACCAAACGGATCCTGAAAAGAACAGAATTGGCCCTAATCAGAAATGAACTTCACACAAAAAGATTCCTCTTAGACCGAATTAACAAAGATCTCCTCACACTCCACCGCAAACTCAGCAACAAGATCCACCCCGCACTTTGGGACAAATCCAACAACCTCGCCGTCTGGAGTAGCCGAACAAAAACAGACCACCCTCAAGACAGATACACACATCAACTCAACAACTCCGAAGATCTACAAGAACGCCAGAACAAACACCCCTCCTTCCGCACACCAACATGAACAAACGTGCATAACATCTCAGATAGGATCCTCACCAAAGCCGAAACCAATGTCATTTCCAAAGGATTCAACTTTGCAGTCGCTCCCAAACACATCCCCACTGAAACCATTATATGTGGAGTTGAAACCAGCCTGACCAAAATCAACCCCGATGACGCTAACAAAATCAGACTCAAAATCACCAACATCCTCTGCACCAGCAAGCCACCCCAAAGCAACTTACCCAAAGAGGAACAGACAGCACTACGTAACCTGAAAGAAGACACCAGCATAATAATCCTACCAGCAGACAAGGGCAACACCACGGTGGTTATGAACACATCTGACTACCAAACCAAATTAACCAACCTACTCCAAGACTCCACATACAAACCCCTAAATACAGATCCCACCACCTAGCTGGAAAAAACCACCAGATCCAAAATAAAAGCCTCCCCCATTAGCGAAGAGATCCAGCAAAGAATCATCCCCAGAGAGAAATCATCCATATGCCCCAAACTCTATGGTCTCCCCAAGATACACAAGGAAGGAATCCCACTCAGACCTATAGTCAGCTCCATAGGCTCACCTCTACAAAACCTAGCCCAATTTCTCCCAAACAGCTACGCCCTATGCAGAATCCATCACCTCACACACACGTAAAAACTCATTCCAGTTTATAGAGATCATAAAGAAACAAAACTTACAGCCCAGTGACCTACTCGTGAGCTTCGATGTCATATCCCTCTTCACCCAAGTGCCTATCAAAGAAGCCTTGACAGCTATCCAAAACAAATATAACCCCCCCAACACATCTTAGATCTGACCAACCACTGCCTATCCAACACATACTTCATCTATAATGGACAAAAATACAAACAAACAGAAGGAGCACCCATGGGATCACCCTCTCACCTGTCATTACCAACCTCTACATGGAACACTTTTTTGAAACCCAAGCTCCTAGAAAAATCGGATCACAAACCCAACTCTGGCCTCAGATGACGTAACGACACTTCATAATCTGGCCACATTGAAAGAAAAACTGGACAACTTCCTCAGCACCCTCACAGCCTACAACCCCAAAATACAGTTCACCCATGGAAACAGAACTAACAACCTCACTTCCCTTCCTGGATGTCTTAGTCTAACAAAGAAATCCATGCTCCCTAGGACACACCATCTACCAGAAGAAAACACACACAAACCGATATCTGCACGCTCTCTCACACCACCACCCAGCACAGATCAACTCTTTAGCCAAGACACTCATCTCCAGAACAAAACGCTTAGCTGACGAACAACACCTAAAAAACGAACTACACACTCTCACCAATGTACGAACATCCAATGGATTCCAAAGAAATAAGATTACAAACCTAATCCAAAAAGAAACCCCCACTAAAATCCAAGACGAAGAACAAGAAAACGGCAAAGCCCTCCTCCCATACATAAAAGGCACCACAGACAGAATCAGTAAGATCCTCCATAAACACAACATCCAAACAGCATTCTGCACAAACAGAAAAATATCCACCATCCTTAGAAACCCCAAAGATAAAATTGAATTAGAAAATCAAGGAGTATACGAAATCCCATGCACCACTTGTCCCACCACATACATCGGACAAACCAACAGAAGAAT
>NW_024097022.1:0-30783 GCF_016545835.1 Crotalus tigris
CCATTCCAACTCTGATCGGGTTGCTGGAACGTGCTACATTCCACCAGCTGCTGCTTAAACTGTAAGTTTTGGGAGAATCCACCAGGAAAGTAGCAAGGCCCTGATTGGGTCTCCATTATATTTATAGGGTATTATACTCTATTTAAACCCCATTCCAACTCTGATCGGGTTGCTGGAACGTGCTACATTCCACCAGCTGCTGCTTAAACTGTAAGTTTTGGGAGAATCCACCAGGAAAGTAGCAAGGCCCTGATTGGATCTCCATTATATATATATGGTATTATACTCTATTTAAACCCCATTCCAACTCTGATCGGGTTGCTGGAACGTGCTACATTCCACCAGCTGCTGCTTAAACTGTAAGTTTTGGGAGAATCCACCAGGAAAGTAGCGAGGCCCTGATTGGATCTCCAGTATATTTATAGGGTATTATACTCTATTTAAACCCCATTCCAACTCTGATCGGGTTGCTGGAACGTGCTACATTCCACCAGCTGCTGCTTAAACTGTAAGTTTTGGGAGAATCCACCAGGAAAGTAGCAAGGCCCTGATTGGATCTCCATTATATTTATAGGGTATTATAATCTATTTAAACCCCATTCCAACTCTGATCGGGTTGCTGGAACGTGCTACATTCCACCAGCTGCTGCTTAAACTGTAAGTTTTGGGAGAATCCACCAGGAAAGTAGCAAGGCCCTGATTGGATCTCCATTATATTTATAGGGTATTATACTCTATTTAAACCCCATTCCAACTCTGATCGGGTTGCTGGAACTTGCTACATTCCACCAGCTGCTGCTTAAACTGTAAGTTTTGGGAGAATCCACCAGGAAAGTAGCAAGGCCCTGATTGGATCTCCATTATATTTATAGGGTATTATACTCTATTTAAACCCCATTCCAACTCTGATCGGGTTGCTGGAACGTGCTACATTCCACCAGCTGCTGCTTAAACTGTAAGTTTTGGAGAATCCACCAGGAAAGTAGCAAGGCCCTGATTGGATCTCCATTATATTTATAGGGTATTATACTCTATTTAAACCCCATTCCAACTCTGATCGGGTTGCTGGAACGTGCTACATTCCACCAGCTGCTGCTTAAACTGTAAGTTTTGGGAGAATCACCAGGAAAGTAGCAAGGCCCTGATTGGATCTCCATTATATTTATAGGGTATTATACTCTATTTAAACCCCATTCCAACTCTGATCGGGTTGCTGGAACGTGCTACATTCCACCAGCTGCTGCTTAAACTGTAAGTTTTGGGAGAATCCACCAGGAAAGTAGCAAGGCCCTGATTGGATCTCCATTATATATATAGGGTATTATACTCTATTTAAACCCCATTCCAACTCTGATCGGGTTGCTGGAACGTGCTACATTCCACCAGCTGCTGCTTAAACTGTAAGTTTTGGGAGAATCCACCAGGAAAGTAGCAAGGCCCTGATTGGATCTCCATTATATTTATAGGGTATTATACTCTATTTAAACCCCATTCCAACTCTGATCGGGTTGCTGGAACGTGCTACATTCCACCAGCTGCTGCTTAAACTGTAAGTTTTGGGAGAATCCACCAGGAAAGTAGCAAGGCCCTGATTGGATCTCCATTATATTTATAGGGTATTATACTCTATTTAAACCCCATTCCAACTCTGATCGGGTTGCTGGAACGTGCTACATTCCACCAGCTGCTGCTTAAACTGTAAGTTTTGGGAGAATCCACCAGGAAAGTAGCAAGGCCCTGATTGGATCTCCATTATATTTATAGGGTATTATACTCTATTTAAACCCCATTCCAACTCTGATCGGGTTGCTGGAACGTGCTACATTCCACCAGCTGCTGCTTAAACTGTAAGTTTTGGGAGAATCCACCAGGAAAGTAGCAAGGCCCTGATTGGATCTCCATTATATTTATAGGGTATTATACTCTATTTAAACCCCATTCCAACTCTGATCGGGTTGCTGGAACGTGCTACATTCCACCAGCTGCTGCTTAAACTGTAAGTTTTGGGAGAATCCACCAGGAAAGTAGCGGCCCGCGCGCCTAACGGCGCGCGAATTATATAACTATATAACTAAAAATCACAAACAGTAGCAGTACATTCAGGGCAAGTGTGTCTGACATCCCCTGTATCTAAGATGTCCGGCTTAGTTCAGTGCAACACCTGCTTTGCAGCCGTCCTTCGCAGTACCCTTTTCAAACTTGGAAACTGTCCTATCTGTAAACAAATCACTAGCCTACAAGGACAGATCATTTACCTAGGGTCTGTAATCCGTGCTCTTCGGGCAGAAATTAGGTGTCCAGTTCAGCCCCTCTACTCTAGTAAGCCTCCCTGCTATCAGCCCCCTTTACCACAAAGATCCTGCAGGAAAAGGGCAGTGTGGACAACCGTGGGATCTGGCAGGGTGAGAGCTGTGAACCATAAACACAAAGCTTTCGCTGTGTCCCTGCACAACAGCTACAGTGCTCTTGCTGACCTTAATAGGGACATTAAGGAGACTGGTAAAGGTATTTGTGAAGATAACTCAAATAAGCAGGGGATTGTGGTCCGAGATGAAGAACTAGATTTTGATAGGGAGAAGTGTGAATCAGGTATTGCACATCAGTCATGCAAGAATAGAAAGGCTCCCAAAAAGAGAAGCTACCTTCTGGTAGGTGATTCAATTATAAGGGATGTAAATTTAGGAAAGGACACAGAGGCTTTGAAAGAGGTCAGGTGTCTTCCAGGTGCTACTGCCAGTAGGGACAAGAAGCGTATTTCTAAAATAATCAAGAATGGCAGCAAGGACTGTGATGTGGAGGCTATTGTACACCTTGGCACTAATGATCTGTCCCAAAAAGATGTACTCTCTGTGCAGAATGATTTCCAGAGCTTGGGGAAGGAACTTAGCAGAATAGGCTGTAGGCTTACTTTCTCAGAGGTTTTACCAGTGTATAAGGAGCAAAACGGAAAAGGCCAGCGCATAGCACAATTCAATATGTGGCTAAAGGAATGGTGTAAAGGGGAAGGCTTTGGATATATTAGTCACGATGTCAGTAGCTGGTCCAATCAAAAGATGTACAAAAGAGATGGTTTGCATCCATCAAAAAAAGGGACTGAGTTACTCGGCTATAAATTCACAGATTTTCTGGAGGGAAATTTAAACTAAACAGCGGGGACAGGGAGTTAATTGATACGGAACAACCCTGTCCCCGGCAATTTAAAAACTATAGGGCTATCAGTGCATGTAGCACAGATGTGTGTGTGGACAAGAATACCAACCTTGCTACCAATCAAAATGAAGCCTCTAATAGCGAGTGCCATATAAAGTGCACTAACCAAATAGGTGGTAAGACAATAGGGGAACTCAGGCACCACACAGGTTATGTAGAAAGGAAACACAGGGCCACCCACAAAGGACTCAAATGTTTATACACCAATGCACAAAGTATGAACAGCAAACAGGGTGAACTAGAAATTCAGGTTAATGAGGGCAGATACGATATTGTTGCCATTACGGAAACATGGTGGGATGAAACTCACACATGGAACACACAGCTAGAGGGATTTAAATTATTTAAAAGAAACAGACCAAATAAAAGAGGAGGTGGAGTTGCTCTCTATATAAGAAATAACTACATCTTCACAGAAATAGAGTACAACAATGATAAAAACTGTCTTGAATGCATTTGGGTCAATATAAAAGGGGGGGGGAATGACATTGCCATAGGTGTATACTACAGACCACCCAACCAAACAGAGGAAATAGATGAACTTTTTGCTAGTCAGCTAACTAAGGTATGTAGGAAGCACATCACAATAGTAATGGGGGACTTTAACTACCCTGACATCAACTGGGAGACAAACTCCGCACCAAGTGGAAGATCAAACAGGTTCCTGGCAAACCTAGCAGACAACTTTGTCTCCCAAAAAGTAGAGAATGGAACTAGGGGATTAGCCATTTTGGATCTAATTCTCACTAACAGAGATGAAATGATAGACGGTGTTGGAGCCATAGGAACCCTGGGAGGAAGTGATCATGCAATATTAGAATTCAACATTATAGAAGCACAACCAATAGAACACAGTCAAACTAGAGTCTTGGACTTCAAGAGAGCTAATTTCAATAAACTTAGAGAGGGCTTGGGAAGGATTCCATGGATGAGAATCCTCAAGGGGAAAACAACTCAAGAAGCTTGGGAAATTTTGAAAAATGAGATAATAAAAGCACAGTCTAGCACAATACCAACAAAGAGGAAAAATAACAGCTCTCAAAAGAAACCAGCATGGCTGCATAAAGAACTCTCTGACAAATTGAAAGATAAAAAGGACAAGTATAGAAAGTGGAAAGAGGGGAACATAACTAAGTCAGAATATCAGCAAATAGCCCGAGCCTGCAAAGATGAAGTGAAGAAAGCCAAGGCTCAAAATGAACTGAGGCTTGCGACCAAAGTCAAAAATAACAAAAAAAGCTTCTTTCAACATGTAAAAAACAAGAAAAAAGTGAAGGAAATGATTGGTCCATTAGTGGGTGGAAGTGGCAAGAAGGTGACAAGCAACAGGGAGAAAGCAGAACTATTTAACTCATTTTTTGCATCTGTCTTTACACAAAGGGAAAAAACAGACCAACCTATCAAAAATAGTGCCACAAAAAACAAAACAGAAACACAAGTTAAGATAGGCAAGAAAATCG
Source organism: Crotalus tigris (assembly GCF_016545835.1). Lineage (NCBI taxonomy): Eukaryota > Metazoa > Chordata > Lepidosauria > Squamata > Viperidae > Crotalus > Crotalus tigris. The sequence continues at coordinate 4,671 of NW_024097022.1, forward strand.
TTAGTGAGCACCTGTCCAGCCTAGATGAGTTCAAATCGCCAGGACCAGACGGATTACACCCCAGAGTTCTCAAGGAACTGGCAGATGTGATATCGGAGCCACTGAACTATATTTTTCAAAGATCCTGGAACACAGGGGAACTACCAGAGGACTGGAAAAGAGCTGATGTAGTTCCCATCCTCAAAAAAGGAAAAAAAATGGATCCAGGAAATTACAGACCTATCAGCCTGACCTCAATACCTGGGAAGATCCTGGAAAAGATAATCAAACAACGAATCAACGAACACCTAGAGGCAAACAAAGTCATTACTAAAAGCCAACATGGGTTTGTCAAAAATAGATCATGCCAGACAAATCTTATTGCATTCTTTGACCAAGTGACAAAATTAGTGGATCAGAGGAATGCTGTGGACATAATTTACTTGGACTTCAGTAAGGCATTTGATAAAGTAGATCACAACCTACTACTTGACAAGATAGAAAAATGTGGGGTAGACAGAACCACCACCAGATGGATCCGTAGCTGGCTGACCGGCCGTACTCAGCGAGTGGTCCTCAATGGAACTGCATCTATATGGAGGGAAGTGTGTAGTGGGGTGCCCCAGGGCTCTGTTCTGGGCCCAGTACTCTTCAACATCTTCATCAACGATTTGGATGAAGGGATAGATGGGGAACTCATCAAATTTGCAGATGACACCAAGCTGGCAGGAATAGCCAACACTCCAGAAGACAGGCTTCAGATACAGAAGGATCTGGACAGACTTGAACACTGGGCACTAACTAACAAAATGAAATTCAATGGTGAAAAAAGCAAGGTTCTACATTTAGGCAAGAAAAACCAAATGCACAAGTACAGCATAGGTGGCACCATGCTCAATAGTAGTAACTGTGAGAGGGACCTCGGAGTCCTAGTAGACAATCACTTAAATATGAGCCAGCAGTGTGCTGCAGCTGCCAAAAAGGCCAACACAGTGCTAGGCTGCATTAACAGAGGGTAGAATCAAGATCACGTGAAGTATTAATACCACTTCAATGCCTTGGTAAGGCCACACTTGGAATACTGCATCCAGTTTTGGTCACCACGATGTAAAAAAGATGTTGAGACTCTAGAAAGAGTACAGAGAAGAGCAACAAAGATGATTAGGGGACTGGAGGCTAAAACATATAAGGAACGGTTGCGAGAATTGGGTATGTCTAGTTTAACGAAGAGAAGGACAAGGGGGGACATGATAGCAGTATTCCAATATCTCAGGGGCTGCCATAAAGAAGAGGGAATTAAGCTATTTTCCAAAGCACCTGAAGGCAGGACAAGAAGCAACGGGTGGAAACTAATCAAGGAGAGAAGCAACCTAGAACTAAGGAGAAACTTCCTGACAGTGAGAACAATTAATCAGTGGAACAGCTTGCCTCCAGAAGCAGTAAATGCTCCAACACTGGAAGTTTTTAAGAAGAGACTGGACAGCCATTTGTCCGAAATGGTGTAGGGTTTCCTGCCCGAGCAGGGGGTTGGACTAGATGACCTCCAAGGTCCCTTCCAACTTTACTACTATTACTTATTATTATTATTTTGCAGGATCCAATCTGGGTCAATCATTGGGATCAGAGGTTTAGTCTACCTCTGGTCCCGATGACTAACCCAGATTGGATCCTGCTAGAAACATACAGCACAACAATCAAATGCAAGGTCCTTGGTGCTCTCTGAGCTTCATTGTTTTCCTGCAGCCATTTCATTACCAAACTAAATAATATCATCAGTGCTACAAGGGAGTGGGGTTTGCTGTCTGTTTATTTACACGTGGCTTGCCCTGTCAGTCTTGGTGGGAGTGTTCCTGGTGGTTCCTTAATTAGACTGTGGTTATAGTAAAAGTGCTAGCCACTTGTATGTATGTGTATATATATGTATATATATATACACATATACACATATATATGTATATATATATACACATATACACATATATATATATATATATGTTTTCTGAGGTTTTCGCGGGTGTTTGTATGTAGGTCTTTGGTTGTTCGGGTTTTCTCCTGTGTAAAATTGGAAGTGTCTTGGCGACGTTTCGACGAAGTCCCATTCGTCATCTTCAGGCTGGTGTTTTCAGCTTCATGCTTCGAGCAGCAATGTGTGGTCTTAGCTGTTTCTTCCTTTTAACTGCCAGTGGGGGTATGAACTGATTGGGTGGGAGCTTGGCTGTGTTCTGATTGGGTGGAGGTGTGTTCTGATTGGTTAGGGGCGTGGCTGTGCTCTGATTGGCTGGGGGGTTGGCTGTGCTCTGATTGGCTGGGGGGTTGGCTTGTGCTCTGATTGGCTGGGGGAGTGTTCTGTTTGGTTGTGCTCAGGTTAGTCTGAGTTGCAGAGGGGGTTTAAGACTTGGGCTGCCTAGAACGCGAAGCCAAAAAAAAAAAAAAATAACAAAGCAGCCCAAAATCTTAAACCCCTCTGCAACTCAGACTAACCTGAGCACAACCAAACAGAACACTCCCCCAGCCAATCAGAGCACAACCAACCCCCCAGCCAATCAGAGCACAGCCAACCCCCCAGCCAATCAGAGCACAGCCAAGCCCCTAGCCAATCAGAACACACCTCCACCCAATCAGAACACAGCCAAGCTCCCACCCAATCAGTTCATACCCCCACTGGCAATTAAAAGGAAGAAACAGCTAAGACCACACATTGCTGCTCGAAGCACGAAGCTGAAAACACCAGCCTGAAGATGACGAATGGGACCGTCGAAACATCGCCAAGACACTTCCAATTTTACGCGGGAGAAAACCCGAACAACCAAAGACCTATATATATATATACAAACCTCACTCCTTTCTAGCATTGATGATATTACTTAGTTGGGTAATGAAACGTCTGCAGGAAAACCACCAGGCTCAGAGAGCACCAAGGACCCCACAGTTCAATCCTGAGCTACAAATATTTTCTTCTGTCGACAACTATCAGAATTACAAATAGGAAAAAGAAAATCTAGCAAAGGGAAAAACAAACACAGCAAAACCAGCTCCACAGTTGGCTCACATCATACATCAGCCAGATTGTAAGGTTCATATAAAAGAGATAGGGTTAAAGCTGTTAGGATTTCTGAAGGATGCTATTCCATAGGACAATTGTCTGAAAGAAAAGGCATTATCTCTTGGTCACACAAACAGCATTGTAGAACAGAATAGAGTAGAGTAGAGTAGAGTAGAGTAGAGTAGAATAGAATAGAATAGAATAGAATAGAATAGAATAGAATAGAATAGAATAGAATAGAATAGAATAGAATATGGAGTGGAGTGGAGTGGAGTGGAATAGAATAGAATAGAATAGAATAGAATAGAATAGAATAGAATAGAATAGAATAGAATAGAATAGAATATGGAGTGGAGTGGAATGGAATGGAATGGAATGGAATAGAATAGAATAGAATAGAATAGAATATGGAGTGGAGTGTAATAGAATAGAATAGAATAGAATAGAATAGAATAGAATAGAATAGAATAGAATAGAATAGAATAGAATAACAGAGTTAGAAGGGACCTTGAGATCAGAAGTCTGGATATACAAATCAAATTAAAGAATTCATATCACCTTATCACTCCCTGTAACGACAGATTCATGCACCCTATTAGTGTAATTTACAGTCCAATATCTGGATGGTGCCTCATATTAGGTTTAATCCTGCTTAGCTCTTTGAGATCAGACCAAGATCAGAATAACAAAATAACAGAATATCAGAGTTGGAAGGGACCTTGGAGGTCTTCTAGTCCAGGGCTTTTCAGCCTTTTCATCCACTGTACCACTTTTAGGATATGTCAGTATCCGAGTACCACCAGTTACCTAGCAAGGTATCAAAAACTTGATGACCAAAAAAAAAAAAGAGGAAAAAAGTGATAAAGTACAGATAGTCCTTGACTTACAACAGTTCGCTTAGTGACTGTTCGAAGTTACAATGCACTGAAAAAAGTGCCCCCCAAGCCACAGCCGAGTAAGACACCTGCCTGCCCACCCGATGGTGCTCTTCCTCCTCTCCAAGGTTTTCATTGTTGTGAGCATTTCTGTTGAAGATTGGCAGTGGGGGTGGGGGGGTGTTTGGTTTTTATTCCCCCTGTCTGCTGAGTGGTTGCAGCAGGTTTTGGTCACTTCACATGACCCTGGGACACTGTGACCGTCATAAATATGAATCAGTTGCCAAGCATCTGAATGTAAATCACAAGACCCTGGAGATGCTGCAACATTCCAGCTGATTGGCGCTTCTTCTGGGCTCAGCTGGAGCCTGGCGCTGATCCTGGTGCTTCCATTGAGCCCTGACAGCCCTGCAGCTCCAGCCATCTCTTGTGCAGTGCTGCCACCGGTTCAGCTCATTCCCCCCCCCCGCTACCACTTTTCTAGGATGGTCGCGTACCACCTGCCAGGTGCCAATGTGCCACAGGTGGTACCCGTACCACTGGTTGAAAAGCCCTGTTCTAGTCCAATTCCCTGCTCCAGTAGGAGATTTTATAGCATTTCAGACAAGTGGCTATCCAGTCTCTTCTTAAAAAGCTTCAGTGATGAAGCACCCATAACTTCTGAAGGCAAATCATTCCACTGATTAATTGTATGTTGGGACAGGAGTGGGTAGCCTGTTCCTTTACAATTACACCAACTCCTGCAGGAGTTTCAAAAACCCTTTGCAAGCCGACGACAAATAGTCTTCAACTTACATCCATTTATTGACTGTTTGAAGTTACAATGGCACTGAAAAAAAGTAACATATGACTAGTTTTCACAATTACGACCAATGCAGCATCCTCAGGGTCCCATGATCAAAACTCAGATGTTTGGCAACCGACTCATATTTATGACGGTTGCAGTGTCCCAAGGTCACGTGATCCCCTTTTGTGACCTTCTGACAAGCAAAGTCAATGAGGGAAGCCAGATTCAACTTAACAACCGTGTAACCGACTTAACAGTTGCAGTGATTCAGTTCGCAAGAAAGACTGCAAAATTCGGTGAACAACTGTCTCACTTAGCAACAGACGTTTTGGGCTCAGTTGCAGTCGTAAGTTGAGGACTACCTGTATATGGGGTTGGAAGGGATCTTAAGGAGATCCAGCCCAATTTGGTCTTCAATGCAGAAAGCCGCTAAATCAGAGGTCCCCAATCTTTTGGGCACCGGGGACCAGTTCCATGGAGAAAAGTTTGTGCATGGACTGGAGGGTGCATGGTTTTGTGTGCTGCCTGCATCCCATGGATGGGGCTTTGCTTGTTTATGTGGACCATTGGCTGGCATGCTGCGGCCCAGTACCGGTTCAAAGACTGGGGGTTGGGGACCCCTGGGCTAAAGCATCCCTGGCAATCCAACTCAGTTTATGAATCTCCAATGAAACAATGGACTCCAATGGACTGCAAGGCAATCAAACTGGTCAACCCTGACTGCTCTTTAGAAGGCCAGATCCTGAAGTTGAAACTCAAATACTTTGGCCACCTAATGAGAAGGAAGGACTCACTGGAGAAGAGCCTAATGCTGGGAAAGATTGAGGGCAATAGAAGAAGGGGACGACAGAGAATGAGGTGGCTGGATGGAGTCACTGAAGCAGTAGGCCTGAGCTCAAATGGACTCCAGAAGATGGTAGAGGATAGGAAGACCTGGAGGAGCATTGTGATGGGTCAGACACGACTTTGCAACTAACAACAACAACAACAATGAGACAAATTCATCTCCTCTTTAGAGAGACTGTGCCATTACTTCGTACCTTTTACAGTCAGAAAATCCTTACTAATATTCAGCCAAAAGTCGTAAAACGGAGCAAAACTCACAATAATTGTCTTGCTTAGTGACAGAAGTTTTGGGCTCAGTTGTGTGTGTAATTCGAGGACTGTTGTACTGAGTCTGAGAAAGAAAGCCGGTTAACATTTACTCTTGATCAGGATAAACAATCAGAATAGAGTCATTTCAAGAAATATATTGTCAGTGTATTTCCTGCAGCTAAGTGGCTTCTGTCTGGCCTTTCAGTGAACCAGTAAACCAGTAAAACTGTCCTTCTTTCAAATGTTCCAATTAGCCCCCCCCCTCCAATAAATATAATCTCCGTACATTTGGGGCAAGTAAATTTGATTGAAAATGGCTGCACAAGTGCAGCCTAAATTAATTATCGGTCCACTGATTAAGAGCAGCTAAGGATTGCTCTTTTGATTTAAAACAGAACCACCTCCCAAGGCTTGGCAAATGAACTTATTGTGGAACAGCTATCATAAAACACTTACTATAAAACAACTGGGAGCACAGGGCAACTATAAAATTACCAGACAGAAAATTAAGATAACCATAAGGCAGAGGAGAAAAGAAAGGTGGGGACAATTTGGCCCCCAAAGAGGAATTTTAAGAGGAATGTTGGGTTGACAAAGGACCAAGTAAGAAACTAGAGCAGAGGTCTTCAAACTTGGTCCTTTTATGACTTGTGGACTTCAACTCCCAGAATTTCTCAGCCAGGCGTGCCTGGCTGAGGAATTCTGGGAGTTGAAGTCCACAAGTCATAAAAGGGCCAAGTTTGAAGACCCCTGGACTAGAGGCTGAAGTGGAAATAAAAGGAAAAAAATGCATACTGGTAATCCTTAACATATGACTGTAATCGAGCCTGCATATTATGCTCTTATGTCATAATGGTTGTAAAACAAGTCTGTCACATGACCAACCCAATTTTACAACATTTTGGGGGGCAGTGGTCCTTAACAGAATAACAGAGTTGGAAGGGATCTTGGAGGTCTTCTAGTCCAACCCCCTGCTCAAGCAGGGGATCCTATACCAGTGGCCCCCAACCTTTTGGACATCCATGGAGAGAGGTTTTTCCAAGAACCGGAGGGGGTGTGATTTTATGTGCTGCTTGCATCCCATGGATGGGGCTTTGCTTGTTTGCACAGCCCAGTTTCTGGCATGGCGTGGCCCAGTGCTGGTCCACAGACCAGGGATTGGGGACCCCTGTCCCATACCATTCCAGGCAAATGGCAGTCCAGTCTCTTCTTAAAAGTCTTCAGTGTTGGAGCACCCACAACTTGTGAAGGCAATCCATTGCACTGGTTGATTGTTCTCACTGTTAGGAAATTTCTCCTTAATTCCAGGTTGCTTCTCTCCTTGATTAGTTTCTGTTATGTCCTGAGCCTGTGCAAGCAGGCTCGGGGCATTGCAAACGGTCCCGGGCAGGTGCAAGCTGCCCGGGACCAGACAGGCTGTCGCCAGTACTTGTGCACATGCGCAAGTGCTGGCGCGCCAAAAGTTGCAGATTGACCCAGGAATGGCTTATAAAAGAGGCCGGGAGTTTTGGGCGTTGTCGGCGTCTTGTACCTAGTATGCTGAATTGAAATAAAGAAGTTTCCTGAGAACTACAACTGCTTCTCGTGTCTTGCCATTTCGCGAAGGACGCAACAGTTTCCGTCTGTTGTTTCTTGTCCTGCCTTTTCCTGCCTTCAGCCACACAAATAAAGGGAACGCAGCAGTCCGAAAACAAATGTGGCGAATGTGAAGCAAATGCCAGGATCGTTAAATGATTCCATGGTTCACTATGGGGGCATTTTTTCCCAAAAAACTCAAAATGCCAGTTTTTGACAAACCATCCTATAACATGGTCATGTAACTGTAGGATGCTGGAAATGGCATTAGATACAGTTGGCTTTCCTCTTCCACTGTATGTCATGTATGTTCTCTTATTTCACTGTGTACACTTAAAAATGTAAGAGGCAAAAAGGACCGAGACAAAGTTATGGAAATGCAGGCATCATACTAATATATCCATCAAAAGACCAAGATCGGCCACAGATGCATAGTCAGTATCTGCTCAGATGCTTGCACAGATTTATGACTACATGCAGATGGTAGCAAGATGATCAAAATGAGGCTAATAAAGTCATAGAAATGAATAACATGTCAGATGATTGCAATATGGTGGGAAGACAAGTGGATGCAAAATTATACATGCACAGATCCTCGTGAAGTCTTAATATGCTGATTTATATTTATAGATTTATATTGAAAAAGTAATGTGAGTAAAAAAAAGTAATCTCTAGTAAGGAAGATTAGGCAATTGATGTGCTACTTTATCTAAGGGCTCTTGTGGCTATTTCTGTAGATTGATTACCTTTGGCTATGATCAAGAATAGGATTAATGAGTGATTGTGAGTAAGATTAATAAGTGGTTAAGACATTAGGTTAGAAACCAGGAGACAGAGAGTTCTAGTCCCGCCTCAGGCCCAAAAGCTGACTGGGTGATTTTGGACCAATCACCAGGAGACAGAGAGTGCTAATCCCACTTTAGGCATGAAAGCTAGCTGGGAGTCTTTGGACTAATCACAAGGAGATGGTCAGTTTTAGTCCCGCCTTAAGCATGAAAGCCAACTGGGTGATTTTGGGCCTATCACCAGGGGACTGTGAGTTCTAGTGCCACCTAGGCATGAAAGCTGGCTGGGTTACTTTGGGCCAAACTCTCCAACCCACCACATGGGCTGTTGTTGTGGGGAAAATAGGAGAAGGATAGATACATACATAGATAGATATATAGATAGATAGATAGATAGATAGGTAGGTAGGTAGGTAGGTAGGTAGGTAGGTAGGTAGGTAGGTAGGTAGGTAGATAGATGGGTGGGTGGGTGGGTGGGTGGGTGGGTAGGTAGGTAGATAGATAGATAGATAGATAGATAGATAGATAGATAGATAGATAGATAGATAGATAGATAGATAGATATTAACAAACAAACAAATGAATAAATAAAATAAGTGATCCTAGATAAGCATTGTAAGAAGAGAGTCATATTAGCCTACAATGTGTCAGTGACTGGTACCACCTCTTCCAACTAACACATTTTATTAAAAAGTATAAGCTTTCCATCTTCTGATAAATTGATTTACTGTACGTGCTATCAAGTTGGTGTCAACTCTTAGTGACCACATAGGTGGTCTCCTGGCTGATCTGTCCCTAACCTGCTCTGATGAATAAGATGTTCTGATAGATGAGAAGCAGTTACTTCTGATCCTTCATCTAATCTTACATAGCTGGCATTCTCTCCCCCTCAAGTAGCAATTTAGAAGTGAGATTAACCTGGAGCTTTTTCCTTCTGCAAACCCTTAGCTTTCCTTCAAGTTGTTCTTTCTATCATTTGGAAAACACCCAGAGATGCCAAGTTGAACTAGCATTTCTCCCCATCTCAAAATTACATTTCTTTACTTAGATTGTCAGATTCTTTCTCTAAGGCAACAGATCGTTGCTTTTTACGTGCATTAAGGGATTGGTTCACAAAAAGCATAGCCGAATAAGGAGGAAAATTCATTTTGCATGAGTTTTTTGAATGCAAAAATCTAGAATGTGCAGCAAAATACAAAGACTTGCTGTTAAATGTTTCTCTACAAAGGAAATCAACTCTGACTGTTCTTTAGAACAGGGGTCCCCATCCTCCAGGCCCCGGCCTAATACTGGGTCATGAGCCATTTGGAACAGGGCCACGGAAGTGGTGGGAAAGGGCACATGGATGCACGTATATCCTCAGTTGGTTTGCAGACTGGCAGGGAGGGGTGAGAGAAGATGGTTCCACACGAGCAGTGGGCAAGCTCACATGCATGCATGCTCCATTTGCATGAGTAGTGGGCATGAGTGCTTGCCCAAAAGGAGCTGCATGCACACAGGTGTGCTTGCCAGTCACTTGCATGGAACTGTTCCCCCCACCCTCCACCGGTCCACAAAGTCAGAAAAGTTGGGGAACTGTACTTCAGAAGGACAGAAGCTGAAGCTCAAATATTTTGGCCATCAGATAAGAAGAGAGGACTCCTTGGAGAAGACCCTGATGATATCTTGGGTGTGTCTAGTTTAATGAAGAGAAGGATGAGGGGTGACACGATACCAATGTTCCAATATCTCAGGGGCTGCCACAAAGAAGAGGGAGTTAAGCTATTCTCCAAAGTGCCTGAAGGCAGGACAAGAAGCAACAGATGGGAACTAATCAAGGAGAGAAGCAACCTAGAACTAAGGAGAAACTTCCCGACAGTGAGAACAATTAACCAGTGGAATAACCTGCCTCCAGAAGCAGTGTATGCTCCAACACTGGAAGTTTTTAAGAAGAGACTGGATAGCCATTTGTCCGAAATGGTATAAAGTTTCCTGCCTGAGCAGGGGGTTGGACTAGAAGGCCTCCAAGCTCCTTCCAATGATGATGATGATGATGATGATGATGATGATGATGATGATGATGATGGGAAAGATGGAAGGCAAAAGGAGAAGGGGACGGTAGAGGATGAGATGGTTAGATAGTGTCATGAATGCAATGAACTTGAATTTGGGCAAACTCCAGGAAATAGGTATAGGACAACTCACCACAGCCAACTTGCCATGGACAACTCCATGTGGCCAACTCACCACAGGATAACTCTCTATGGTCAACTCACCTTAGGATAACTCTCTGTGGGACAATTCAACGTTGCATTAGTTATTTCATTCCATTACTTTTGCTATTGGTGACTACATTTTTGTTGAAATTATTGTAACTCCTGTATTTCTGGATTGATGTTATTTTATTATTATGGGCCACGGGTCCCAGGGGAATTAATTTAACTTTTAGATTTGTTGAATTGTCCTGTCTTGAGTTGTCCTGTCTTGAGTTAGCCATGGCGAATTGTCCTGCTGAGAATTGGCTATGACAAGTTGACCATGTTGAGTTGGCCATGGCAAGTTGGCCCATTCCACCAGGCGACAGTGAGGAAAGGGGCCTCAGTAAACCATGGTCCATGAGGTCATGTAGAATCAGATACAATTTAATGATTGAACAACAGCAAATAGCAAATTTCCCCCCCAAAACCTCATATTACTAGGGATGCAGATAATTATTAGTTGCACAATCAGGCAGATGTTTAGATTGGATCTGGCATTTTTATCCACGTATCGAGTCCTTCCCAAGGACCTGTGGTAGGAAGATGTTGTTGTTTGATGTTGTTAAAGATATCATTGCACCATGTAAGCTGTTTCAGGTCAAGCTGCTCTTTGCAATTAACTGATGGTGGTTTTGCCAATGCTGAGGGTGTTCAAGTGCTGCTCCAGATGTTTTAGGATTGCACCCAAAGCGCCTATTACTATTGTTACAATGTCATCATCATTAACTTTGAAGACCATGAGATGCATTGAAAATATGGCAGGAAAGCATATTATGTTTTCCAACTTCCCGGGGATTAAATTATTAAGGCCGTTACGACTTTAAAATGTCTAGTCAAGGTTATTTGATCCCCGTAGCCAGTCAGCCAAAAACACTTATTCATTTATTTATCTATCATTTATATAATAAATATTATTAGAAAAAGTCAAAAGGAATTAATTCCTTTCGACTTTAAAAGGTATTATACACTTTAAAAGGTATTATACAGCTATCTAGTGGATAATAAAATTAATTATTACATTCTTTTATCAAAACAAATACTCAGATATTTTCATATGAAAACATTTACCCTTAAATGTATAGGTAGTCCTCAACTTTGGGTCAAAACTGGAACCAGAATTTCCGTTGATCACCAAGGTGGGTTATTAGGTGCATTGTGTCCAAATTTACAATTACTAACAGAATAGCGGAAGGGACCTTGGAGGTCTTCTAGTCTACCCCCCTGCTCAAGCAGGAAACCCTATACCCCAAATTTTTGTTACTAAGCAGGGCTGTTCTTAAGTGAGTTTTGACCCCTTTTTATGACCTTGCTTGCCACAGTTGTTAAGAGAATCACTGAAGTTGTTAAGTGAATTGTGAAGTCATTAAGTGAATCTGGCTTTGCTTGTTGGAAGCTGGATGGAAAGTTGAAAATGGTGATCACGTGACTGCAACCATCATCAATACTTGCTGGTTGCTAAGTGCCCCAATTCTGATTCTGTGCCTGTGGGGATGGGGCAACTGTCCTAAGTAGAATAGAATAATTACTTTATTGTCAGTTTAAATGTAATAATAATAATAAAGTTGGAAGGGATCTTAGAGGTCATCTAGTCCAACCCCCTGCTCAGGCACAAAACCCTATACCATTTCAGACAAATGGCTGTCCAGTCTTTTCTTAAAAACTTCAAGTGTTGGAGCATTCACTACTTCTGGAGGCAGGTTGTTCCACTGGTTAATTGTTCTAACTGTCAGGAAATTTCTCCTTAGTTCTAGGTTGCTTCTCTCTTTGATTAGTTTCCATCCGTTGCTTCTTGTCCTGCCTTCAGGTGCTTTGGAGAATAGCTTCTTTTTTGTGGCAGCCCCTGAGATATTGGAAGGCTGCTATCATGTCCCCCCTGTCCTTCTCTTCATTAAATTAGACATACCCAATTCCAGCAACTGTTCCTTCTATGTTTTAGCCTCCAGTCCCCTAATCACCTTTGTTGCTCTTCTCTGTACTCTTTCTAGAGTCTCAACATCTTTTTTACATCGTGGTGACCAAAACTAGATGCAGTATTCCAAGTGTGGTCTTATCAAGGGATTGTAAAGTGGTATTAACACTTCATGTGATCTTGATTCTATCCCTCTGTTAATGCAGCCTAGCACTGTGTTGGCCTTTTTGGCAGCTGCAGCACACGGCTGGCTCATATTTAAATGATTGTCCACTAGGACTATCACTTAAATATGAGCCAGCAGTATGCTGCAGGAAAAGGAGGACATAGAATAACAACATTGGAAGGACCTTGAAGTGCCTTCAGTTTTGATTCCTGTGTTAGACAGAGGGCTGGACCTGATCACATATTGGGATTAGAAATCTGTGGAGGGTCTGAGGAAAGTAGGAAAATTTACTCTTGGAAGAGAAGATTGAGTGGGGACATAAGAGCACTTTCAAGGGTCAGAAAGTTCCAACGTCAGAAAATCAAAACCACATTTTATTGTCACAAAGTGTAGGGCCCAGAAAGTCCTTGTTATGTTAGGGATTCCAACAAAATGTTGTGAGAAACAATCCAATCCAAGGTGTAAATATTTAGACATAGAATAACAGAGTTGGGAGGGACCTTGGAGATCATCTAGTCCAACCCTCTGCTCAGGCAGAAAACCCTATACCATTTCAGACAAGCGGCTGTCCAGTCTCTTCTTAAAAGCCTCCAGTGCCTCCAGGGCACCCACAACCTCTGAAGGCAAGCCGTTCCACTGATTAATTGTTCTCATTGTTAGGAAATTTCTCCTTAGTTCTAGGTTGTTTCTTTCTTTGATTACTTTCCATCCGTTGCTTCTTGTCCTGCCTTCAGGTGCTTTGGAGAATAGGTGGATCCCCTCTTTTTTGTGGCAGTCCCTCATATATTGGAAGACTGCTATCAGGTCAGTTCTTTTTTTCACTAGATTAGAGAACAGAACAGAACAGAACAGAACAGAACAGAATAGAATAGAATAGAATAGAATAGAATAGAATAGAATAGAAAGGGACCTTGGAGGTCTTCTAGTCCAGCCCCCTGCTCAAGCAGGAGAACCTATACCATTTCAGATAAGAGACTGTCCAGTCTTTTCTTAAAAACCTCCAGTGATGGAGCACCCACAATTTCTGAAGGCAAGTTGTTCCACTGGTTAATTGTCCTCACTGTTAGGAAGTTTCTCCTTAATTTCCAGTTGCTTCTCTCTTTGATTAATTTTCAACAATTGTTTCTTGTCCTGCCCTTGTCCTTGACATACCCAATTCCAGCAAACTTTCTTCATATGCTTTATCCTCCAGTCCCCTAATCATCTTTGTTGCTCTTTTCTACACTCTTTTCAGAGTCTCGACATCTTTTTTGTATTGTGGTGAACAAAACTGGATGCAGTATTCCAAATGTGGCTGTCCTGAGGCTTTGTAAAACCGTAGTTAATCTTGATTCTGTCCTTCTGTTAATGTAGCCTAGGATTGCATTGGCTTTTTTGGCTGCTCTCACACGCTGTTGGCTTATATTCAAGTGATTGTCCATTTGGACTACAAGATCCCTCTCATGGTCACTGGCTTTGAGCCACGTTTCACCTACTCGGTATCTGTCTGGTGGGTTTTTCTTGCCTAAGTGTAAAACCTGTATATTTAAGTGTATTAGCCTTTATATCAGGGCTTTTCAACCTTTTCACCTATTGTACCACTTTTAGGATATGGCAATATCCGAGTACCACCAGTCGCCTAGCAAGGTGTCAAAAACTTGATAACCAAAAAAAAAAAAAGGAAAAAGTGATAAAGTACAGGTAGTCCTCGACTTACAACAGTTCGAAGTTACAATGGCACTGAAAAAAGTGCCCCCAAGCCACAGCCAAGTAAGACTCCTGCCTGCCTGCCCAGCGGTGCTCTTCCTCCTGTCCGAGGTTTTCATTGTTGTGAGCATTTCTGTTGAGGATTGGCAGCGGGGGTGGGGTGGGGGGATGTTTGGTCTTTATTCCCATCTGCTGGGTGGCTGCAGCCAGTTTTGGTCACTTCACATGACCCTGGGACACTGTGACCGTCATAAATACGAATCAGTTGCCAAGCATCTGAATGTAAATCACAAGACCCTGGAGATGCTGCAACATTCCAGCTGATCGGCGCTTCTTCTGGGCTCAGCAGAAGTGCCAGGATCAGTGCCACGCTCCAGCTGGAGCCTGGCGCTGATCCTGGCATTTCCACTGAGCCCTGACAGCCCCGAAGAAGCGCTGATCCTGGCGCTTCTGCTGAGCCCTGACAGCCCCGAAGAAGTGCTGATCCTGGCACTTCTATTGAGCCGTGACAGCCCTGCAGCTCCAGCCATCTCTCACTCAGGCTTGTGCGGTGCTGCCACCGGTTCAGTTCATTCCCCTCCCCCGCTATCACTTTTCTAGGATGGTCGCGTACCACCTGCCAGGTGCCAATGTACCACAGGTGGTACCTGTACCACTGGTTGAAAAGCCCTGCTTTATATCACCCGTAGTATCTCCAGGGCCGTCTTTCTCAACCAAATTTGTGATGTCCCATGAAATCAAAGAGGGGAGAGGGACCAAAAAAACTTGCCATCAATGGCATGTCTTCTTGGTGACAGCTCTCAACCTTTGGAAAGCCCTAACACCAGATCTTAAGAACATCTCCAACGGTGATTGTTCTGCAGGATCTACACATGCTGCCAAGGCTGCCAAGGTTAATTAGATCAGCTCTGATTCTGCATTAGTGTTTTCCTTTTGACTGTTAAGCACTTTGAGCCCTTTGCTGAAGTGGGAAGTCTATAGCTGGACAGGTGAATAAAGAAATATTGTAGCAGAAAAACTGGCAGATTAGTGCTACAATTTAAATTACTGTATAGGCTTGAATAATTTTACAAATAAATCAATCCCCTCTCCCCAGCAAAATACTATTTTTTAAAAAAGCAATTAATTGTGGTTTTGCTCATAACCAGGATACTGCCCAATCAGTCTACATTATGAGCCTATCACTGTGGTTCTCCCTAAATGATAAAATGTGGTTCCCCAAGCACTAATAAATGTTTTTTCTGTGGTCTGAGGGGATCATTCCCACTCCATGGTAATAGGCTTGCACTATGATCAATTAATTATAAGCCCCACTGCAATCAGGCTCACATTGTTTTCTACAATATGCAGATAGAGAAACAGACAGACATAAAGATACAAAGATAATACACTGTAAATAGATAAGAGAAAGATCCTGTAGTAGATGGAAAATGGGGGGGGGAGAGAGAGAGACAATATAGATAATATAGAAAGAGAGAGGGAAGCAAAAACTATATAAAAAACTGTACAAGAGGATAGATTATATATATAGAGAGAGACAGTGTAGATTAAAGCTGGAGAGAGAGAGACATTATAGTAGATGAAAGAGAGAGAAAAGAAGCTACACACACTCACACACACATATAGTATAAGATGGATAGATAGATAGATAGATAGATAGATAGATAGATAGATAGATAGATAGTAGAAAGACAGAGATAGATAGATAGATAGATAGATAGATAGATAGATAGATAGATAGATAGATAGATAGATAGATAGATAGATAGATAGATAGATAGATAGATAGATAGAAGCGAGACTGTAGAAAAAACTAGACATAATGTTTATAGATAATAGAGAGAGACAGGCACACACACACGGGGGGAGACTGGATTTAGATAATATAGACTGATAAATGAAAAATAAAGTTCATGTTTCGGCATATAAACTGGAGAAATGGGGAAAAATTGTTCTGGTTCAGTTTGGCTCAAGAAATATTCATCATTACATCAGCTCAATAATCAGCAAATTTGGGAGACTGTGCGTGGCTTCCTGTTCTCTTGGGCCCAGAATGCAGGCCTGGCCCAGAGCAGTTCTGCATGGTGACTGACGAGAGAAGGAGACCTTTCCACCCAGCTCCTGAGATTTAGCCACTGTCTCCTTTTTGTTTGACCCACATTCTTAAATGTTCTCCACTCCGCAGGAACATCAGACACACGCGCACCACTGCGGTCTCAGAAGTAGCTGCAGGAGAAATGGCACATAAGGACCTTATGGGGGGGGGGAATGATTTGATTTTGGTTTATTCCGATGGATGGAGAAAGAAAGAAAGAAAGAAAGAAAGAAAGAAAGAAAGAAAGAAAGAAAGAAAGAAAGAAAGAAAGAAAGAAAGAAAGAAAGAGGGGGAAGGAAGGAAGGAAGGAAGGAAGGAAGGAAGGAAGGAAGGAAGGAAGAGGGAGAGAGGGAGGGAAGGGAAAAAGGAAGGAAGGAAGGAAGGAAGGAAGGGAGAGAAAAAGAAAAAGAAAGAAAGAAAGAAAGAAAGAAAGAAAGAAAGAAAGAAAGAAAGAAAGAAAGAAAGATTGCACATACTTAAATACATAATTTACTTTACATGTTCTATTCGGTAGAAAAGCATAAATTGAAACCATTTTATTCATAAATATACGGCCAGTTTGGTATGGTGGTTGGGTCAATCAATTTCATTGGTAGGAAAAAGGCCAAAACAAATTGTTCCTGCAAATGTTGCCTGTAGAAATTTGTCCAGCTGGTCTTGTCCAGCTAGTTACTAGAAGTCAAGTCTGCCTCAAAAGTTGTTGCTATTCAGTCACTAAATGGTGTCCGACTCTTTGCAAATCCATGGACCATAGCACTTCAGGCCCCCCAATCCTCCACTACCTCCCAGAGTTTGCCCAAATCCATGTTCCTTTCATCAATGACACTAATGTATCTAACCATCTCCTCCTTTGCCATCCCCTTCTCCTATTGCCTTCCATCTTCCCCAACATTAGGGTCTTCTCCAACGAATCCTCTCTTCTCAGTCAATGTTGGCCAAATTATTTTAACTTCATCTTCAGTATATGAGCTTCCAAAGAACAGTCAAGGTTGGTTTCCTTTAGGATTGACTTTGGATCTCCTTGTAGTCCAAGAAACTCTCAAGAGTCTTTTCCAACACCAGCCTCAAAAATATCACTTCATTATATATACAAACAAAATGGTTTCATTTTATTCTTCCCTGCCCATTTTTAAAAAATCTTTGTTGTTTTCTGCTGCTTCAAATCAGTATTATCATCTAGCAACTTCCAGGACAAGCCCTGCAGTTACTTGGAAAGATTTTTTGGGGGAAATAGTTAATCGTTGCCTCCTTCCCGGGGGGGGGGGGAGAGAGAGAGAGAGAGAGAGAGAGAGAGAGAGAGAGAGAGAGAGAGAGAGAGAGAGAGAGATGATAAGAAACACATACTTGGAGAAGAAAAACAGACATCTCCTGACCTATGGCTTCCATTGGTTGGAGAAAATTTCAGAAGTCCTGGTTGGTCTGCTTTCTTTATCTTATTTTTTAATAAGAACCTTTATTTGGAAGAATTTCGTAAGCAAGGAGAGAATCCCTTTTAGTTTTGGAAAAAAAGGCATCAAATTTTCATGTGGACTCCAATTTTTTTTTTCCAGTTCCTGGAACTCCTCTGATCACATGCTGAAAATGGGTGGTTATTACCTACCATAAATTTAATCCTTACATTAGTTTTGCAGAGGGGAAAAAAAAAAAACCACCAGGTCAGCTCTAAAATAGCATTAACATAGTAGATCAAACAAAGGGAAAGGTACCTTAACATCTTCACAGAAAATAAAAGAGCAAAACCCCACATATATAAGACGTTATTTCTTCAGCTACATCAGTGGTGGCGAACCTATGGCACGGGTGCCAGAGGCGGCACTCAGAGCCCTCTCTGTGGGCACGCGTGCCATCACCCCAGTCCTAGGCCTTCAGCTGGGTTTTATAAAACCTTTTTGCTTTAGGCCTCCGCGCTGTGTGCAAAAAAAAAAAAAAAAAGGTTCAATCAATCAATCAATTTCAACTTCTCACAGGGAAAAAAAAGATCTCGCAAAGTTGGAATTGATTGATTGAACTTTTTAGTCCCATCCAGTCTGCCGTTACCACCGCAGCCACGCACACCCAATGGCCATGCCCACCCAATGGGCCACGCCCACCCAGCACCCGACGATACATAAGTGGGTTTTGGGTTGCAGTTTGGGCACTCGGTCTCTAGAAGGTTCGCCATCACTGCTCTAGAGCAGACATGTCAAACACAAGGCCCGGGGGCCAGATGCGGCCCGCAAAGTGGTTTCATGTGGCCCGTGAAGCCATCCTGGAAACAGTGAGGGAACGACCCCCTTTGCCTTGGCCCTGACCCAGGCCAGCTGGGAGCCAATGTACAATTTTGTGGTGTTCCTCTATGCTGAAACACATTCAGTCTTAGCTCCATAAGCCCTCCCCCAGCATGGCCTGAGAGGAACATTGAGGCTCCTCCAGTGGACTATGCCTTGGCACTTGCCCTGGTCCCACCCCCTTCTGCCAGAGACCCTCATATCTATCCCACTTTCAACTTCTAGCGGGAAAAAAAATGAAAAGTTGGAATTGATTGAACTTTTTAGTCCCACCCAGTCTGCCATTACCACCGCAGCCACGCCCACCCAATGGGCCACACCCACCCAATGGGCCACACCCACCCAATGGGCCACACTCACCTGGCACTCAACGATGCATAAGTGGGTTTTGGGTTGCAGTTTGTGCACTCGGTCTCTAAAAGATTCGCCATCACTGAGCTACATGATCTTTCCATTCCCCCCCCCCAAATATCTTGCATGTCCCCCAAACCTGTTTGAGTTTTTGACTGAATCTTAAAACCGGTCTTTTCCGCTTTCTGATGCTTCTCTTCCAGCTGAGCATTTTAAGCCTGATGCAAATGTTTGCAAACATCAGAATAAGCAGGAAAGAGGAGAAAGATTCAGGCACGTAGATCTGAGTTCTTTATCTGGGTAGCATAAATCTTTCATTAAAGGCAAGACCACGTGATGCCACAGCAAAGAAGAAAGAAAACTCACCTTTATCAACATTTGCAGCACTACTCAGGGGTAAGCAATCCGTACTGTTTTGTACCAGAAGTCAGTCTTAGGGCCGGATCAACATTACATACGTCTCCTGCATTTCCTGCTTTATATGATCACCTGGCTTGGTGTGATTTTCTGTTTCTTACATCAAAGCTTTTCAACCTTTTCACCCAGTGTACCACTTTTAGGAGATGGCAATATCCAAGTACCACCAGTCGCCTAGCAGGGTGTCAAAAAAAAGGGAAAAAAGGGTAGTCCTTGACTTACAACAGTTTGCTTACTGACAGCCCCGAAGAAGTGCTGATCAGCTGATCCTGGCAGCACTGATCCTGGCGCTTCCGCTGAGCTCTGACAGCCCTGCAGCTCCAGCCATCTCTTGCTCAGGCTTGTGCGGTGCTACCACCAGTTCAGCTCATTCCCCTCCCCCGCTACTACTTTTCAAGGTCCCTTCCAACTCTGTTATCTGTAGATCAGGGGTCCCCAACCCCCAGTCTGTGGACCAGCACAGGTCCGAGGCATGCCAGAAACCGGGCCACACAAACAAGCGAAGCTCCATCCACAAGATGCAGGCATTACATGAAATCATGCTTCCTTTGGCCCACAGAAAAACCTCTCTCCAAAGAACTGATCCCTGGTACCCAAAAGATTGGGGGCTGCTGCTATAGATCATGTCTAAAGATGGGACTTTCAAACTATTCATATTAGCTACCACGACCTCAGCTAGTGGCTTCCACAGTTGAACTCCATGCTACCTGAACAAATTCTTCGTGAATTTATGTCCTTTGGTTGACCTTGAATTCCAACACTGTCAAAAGGGGAAGCAAAATGCTCACTCCGCATTAGCTACGTTGCACATGCTTTTAAAGATCTTGATTGTATCTCCTCTTCTCAGTCTTTGTTCAAAGCTTAAAAAGCACCAATTGATTTTCCTCCCAAAACCTGTCGGTGGACATTGAAAAGTGGGTGACCAAGGTGAATCAATGCTGTTGGGATGGATCGGACAATCTGTTTTTGAAAAACATCTCCTTGGAGTGATGCGGAGAGGGTTTCCGAGACAGTATTGAGCTTTTAGCATGTTGTGTTCCCAACAGTCTTTTCTGTGATTTCCGTTTTGCTTCCAAAGTAGCTGTTCTGTCTTTTCCTTAAAATGCTAGTGTTTAAAAAGGGCACAAAAAGAAGAGGATGAGGCAGACGAAGGATCTTCTAAACATGCTGTTCAGAGTCGCCTTGAACCGCAAGATGGGACGCAAATAAATTTGATATAGGTAGATAGACAGATAGAAAGAAATATAATGTTAGGTAGGTAGAGAGACAGAGATAGATAGATAGATAGATAGATAGATAGATAGATAGATAGATAGATAGATAGACAGACAGACAGACAGACAGACAGACAGACACAGATATTGTTAAGTAGGTAGAGAGACAGAGAGAAAGGGAGAGAGAGAATAGATAGATAGATAGATAGATAGATAGATAGATAGATAGATAGATAGATAGGGGGTAGGTAGGTAGGTAGGTAGGTAGGCAGGCAGGCAAGCAGGCAGGCAAAGAGAGAGAGAGATTGCTAAGTAGGTAGAGAGAGAGACAGAGAAACAGACAGGTAGACAGAGATGGATAGATAGATAGATAGATAGATAGATAGATAGATAGATAGATAGGTAGGTAGGTAGGTAGGTAGGTAGGTAGGTAGGCAGGCAGGCAGGCAGGCAGGCAGAAATAGATTGTTAAGTAGATAGAGAGACACAGACAGACAGACAGACAGACAGACAGAGATAAGATCTATCACTACATCTATCTATCAGTACATCATTTCATAAAATTTCTTTTTTACAAAGACAGTGTGGATTTCAAACCTTTTAATCATATTCTCTCATTGATCCATTGGGATATTATAAACAAAATTCTTAGGCCATTTTATCATGCCTTTCTTCACTTCTACTTCTTCTGTTTCGAATCTCAGCAAAAGTTTACACATTGCCAATCGCGCGTTCATCATTTGCACATAACCCCTTTTGAAATTTCATTTTGTGATACGGTATTCCTGGTGTTGTTTGATCCAAATTAAATCAGAAGTAGGTTATTCATTCAAGGAGATTTTGCTGTCTTTTTAGATGGGACTTTCAGATTGTGTCTGCTTGTTTTATCTTCCATGGTCAGGTTTTGGACCACAATAGATGGTTTGTTTGTTCATCCCTCCCAATCTACATGGTGCTCTTTTAGCTGACAGCACCAAGCCAACCCCAACCAATTGCAAACAAGAAATCCCCACAGAGTAAGGCTAAATCACTTCCATGGCGCTACCAAGGAAACTGCACGGATGTGTTCAGCTGGCTGAGCTCAGTTTGAGGGCATTCTAATGTACCCTAGATGTGGAAGAATTTCCAGTTCATTTGTTTTTTCTTTCAGGGAAGATTGGTGATTGAGGAGAGGAGGAAGAGGGAGGGAAAAGAGAAAGAGAGAGGAGACTAGTTTACATAACGTTTGCAAAGGATGATTTCCAGATGATGTGCATTTCCAGGTTTCCAGCCCATTGCTGTTCCATGGCTATAGCAATGTTATTACACTTCTTTATTCCAAGTTGTGCATTTCACCTTGATTCTCATTACACTCCTCCTAGTTAGCTGATGTGACTTTGCTTCTCTTTTCTTGGAAGAGGTGTCATCAATATTATTGTTTGCCCTGATATAGGACTCCCTAGACCCGTGGTGGCGAACCTATGGCACGCATGCCACAGGTGGCACGCAGAGCCGTCCCTGTGGGCACACATGCCATCACCCCAGTCCTAGGCCTTCATCTGGGTTTTATAAAATCTTTTCACTTTAGGCCTCCGCCGCTGTGTGCAAAAAAAATAAAGGTTAAATCAATCAATCAATTTCAACTTCTCGCAGGGAAAAAAAAGATCTCGCAAAGTTGGAATTGATTGATTGAACTTTTTAGTCCCACCCAGTCTGCCATTACCACTGCAGCCATGCCCACCCAATGGCCATGCCCATCCAATGGCCATGCCCACCCAATGGGCCACACTCACCCGGCACCCGACGATACATAAGTGGGTTTTGGGTTGCCGTTTGGGCACTCGGTCTCTAGAAGGTTCGCCATCACTGCTCTAGACCAGACATGTCAAACACAAGGCCCGGGGGCCGAATGTGGCCCGCGAAATGGTTTCATGTGGCCCGCGAAGCCATCCTGGAAACAGTGAGGGAACGGCCCCCGCTGTCTTGGCCCTGGCCCAGGCTGGCCGGGAGACAATGTACAATTTTGTGGTGGCCATCTTGGTACTTGCCCCGGTGGACCATGCCTTGGCACTTGCCCCGGTCCCACCCCCTTCTGCCAGAGACCCTCAGATCTGTTCCACTCCTGCCCAGGCCCCCACAGGCACCCTTGACGTGAATGATGTAGAACTGGCCACGCCCACCCAGTAGGCCACACCCACTCTGTCCACGCCCACCCAGTAGGCTACACCCACTCTGGCCACACCCACCTGGCCCCCCAAGGGCAATCACAATGCTGATGTGGCCCTCAGTGAAATTGAGTTTGACACCCCTGCTCTAGACCATAAAACATGGAATAATAAGGTAGTTTGTAAGCATTAGTGTCACCTGTTAAAATGGACACCTATTCTACACTGGTGAAGTTTGCAAGAATCTATCCCCAGTTTCTACTTTGCAGCGCAGGAACATTCTTGCTTTTTCATCTCTTGCCATTTCTGAGAGTTTTGTTATTGCCTTGCACACAAATAAAATAAATCAATATATGTAAAATGGGGGTTGGATTTAATAGGTATTGCAGTTCGGATGAAATCTTGCTGCTTTGTCAATTTCTCATCCTTACCTAATGCAATATGATTCTCTTTAAAAAATTTTTTTTAGAATTGTTCAATACATTAAAGCATTAAAAAGAAAGAAGCAAATAAAATAAATAAAATGGGAGGCGGTGTTACCTCTGCTCTTTGCTACCTTATTCTTTCCTCCCGTTTGAACACTTTTTAATCCCCAGATCACTAAATCATCAGCCCTGCCTTTTCTTCCTTCAGCAAAAAGTCCACATAAGGACTTCCAGGCTTTTTAAAAAGTCTGATTTTTCCCTTAGCGGAGCAATGAAACTCTATTGACTTTCATTGTCCTGCTATCTAGCCCTAGAGGGCTTGGGGCAGGTTCAAAAGTATTACAAGTTTTATTTTGTGCTATCTGTTGACAAGAATCTGAACTAGTGACAGTCAAGACAAATTGGTGCCAGATAAGATTTGGACTTCAAGGGATTGGGGGGGGGGGGCTGAACTCTTACGGGAACATAGAGACTCCAAAATGATGATGTGTTTAACCCCGCCCTGGGGCTCAGCCGCATCGTTGATTTCAGGATCTGAAAGAAAAAGAACAAAATAAACTAACTGAGTGAGCAGTTTTTGTTTAACAAAAAGAAACGCTCCAGGGAGCATTGATTAAAGGAGCTTTTACTTTGCCTTCATGTCTCCCTGAGCACACGGCAAGCTTTGAGGGATTGTGTTTACAGCGGGTGGAGATGGGGTGATGGACTACAGTGCAGTTTCCCAGGAAGAAAGGATCCCATGCCAAGGAAGGGGATGAGAGAAGAGGCAGCACAGCCCGGAGCTGGATAGGAGACTGAGAAACAGAATTAAGATAGTCACTTACTGCATCCAGTTTTGGTCGCCATGAGGTAAAAAAGATGTTGAGACTCTAAAAAGAGTACAGAGAAGAGCAACAAAGATGATCAGGGGACAGGAGGCTAAGACATATAAAGAACAGTTGCTGGAATTGGGTATGTCTAGTTTAGTGAAGAGAAGGGCCAGCAGTGTGACATGATAGCAGTGTTCCAGTATCTCAGGGGCTGCCCCAAAGAAGAGGGAGTCAAGCTATTCTCCAAAGCACCTGAAGGCAGGATAAGAAGCAATGGATGGAAACTAATCAAGGAGAGAATCAACCTAGAGCTAAGGAGAAACTTCCTGACAGTTCGAACAATTAACCAGTGGAACAACCTGCCTCCAGAAGCGGTGAATGCTCCAATACTGGAGGTTTTTAAGAAGAGACTGGACAGCCATTTGTCCGAAGTGGTATAGGGTTTCCTGCCTGAGGAGGGGCTTGGACTAGATGACCTCCAAGGTCCCTTCCAACATTATTATTATTATTATTATTATTATTACTACTACTACTACTTCCTAGAATCTCCCAGAGAATATCCCTTAGGCCCGGGGTCTTCAAACTTGGCCCTTTTGTGACTTGTGGATCTCAACTCCCAGAATTCCTCAGCCAGCATGCCTGGTAGAAAGAGTAGAAACCACGGGGCAACAGCTGGTTCCATTTTTCTGAAATGGTATAGGGCAGGAATAAGCAACCTTGGCTCTTTTATGACTAGTGGACTTCAATGCTGGCTCAGGAATTCTGGGAGTTGAAGTCCACAAGTCATAAAAGAGCCAAGGTTGCCTATCCCTGGTATAGGGTTTCCTGCCTGAGCAAGGGGTTGGACGAGATGACCTCCAAGGTCCCTTCCAACTATTTATTGCTCTTACTAAGATGGAAGGAAGCTTAATTTCAGAGATATAGGGAAGCAGAGAACCTGATTTTAATGCTTGGACCAGTTAGCTTCAGAGAAGGACTGTTCAGAAAGTTAATCTGTAATTTATATCAATAGAAGAGAATATTGGTGATGCAGTGGTAAGAAAGCAGTACTGCAGGCTACTTCTGCTGACTGCCGGCTGCCAGCAGTTCGGCAGTTCAAATCTCACTGGCTCATGGTTGACTCAGCCTTCCATCCTTCTGAGACTGGTAAAATGAGGGCCTAGATTGTTGGGGGCAATAGGCTGACTCTGTAAACTGCTTAGGGCTGTAAAGCACTGGGAAGCGATACATAAGCCTAAGTGCTATTGCTATTTGTAGTTCACGGTTGAACGGAGAGGTCCTGAGTGCTCTCTGAGCTTGGTTGTTTTCTTGCAGATTTTTCCTTACCTAACTAGGTAACATCTTCAGTGCTAGATGAAAATGGGATTTGCACCTTCTAGTACTGATGATGTTACTTAGTCAGGTAATGAAACATCTGTAAGAAAACTACCCAGCTCAGAAAGCACCAAAACTCAAAAGTAAAAGTTTAGTCTGTCTATAGGACGTTGGCAAATAAAGAACTGAACTTTGAATGGATTGTTCTATGTCATTCTTGAGCTGGGCCTGACTCAACCCCAAGATTTCAAGGGCTTCCTGCACATCCTTAAGTGTACATGAGATTTGCATCAAGCCAAAGTCTAGTGCTCGCTAGGCAATGCAGCATGGGGGCTGAAGTCAGGAAAGAAAAACAGCTCCCACGTCAACTTGTATCATTGCCTGCATTTCATGCAAGTCATGCAGGGGTAGTTTTTTTGACCATGTTTTTGATGCTTATGTAATTTTTGCTATCAGAAAAAAAAATATTGCATTCGACTTTCAATGTAACTCCAACTCAGCACAAAGATCGGCTTAGCCTTAATTCCTGATGACTTTTGGATGGCACATCACAATTTGCTGCCCAAGAGAGAGCAAAAATCAGTTGGCTGCTTCATGACTCACTTTTGGGAGAAGACTTCCAAGGTCCCTTCCAACTCTGTTATTCTATTCTCTCCCTTATTCTATTCTATTCTATTCTATTCTATTCTATTCTATTCTATTCTATTCTATTCTATTCTATTCTATTCTATTCCATGTCTATTCTATTCTATTCTATTCTATTCTATTCTATTCTATTCTATTCTATTCTATTCTATTCTATTCTGTCCCTTATTCTATTCTATTCTGTCCCTTATTCTATTCTATTCTATTCTATTCTATTCTATTCTATTCTATTCTATTCTATTCTATTCTGTCCCTTATTCTATTCTATTCTATTCTATTCTATTCTATTCTATTC